>NC_057801.1:599981297-599999069 GCF_018294505.1 Triticum aestivum
TGGGCGCCGATCATGGAGTTCACCGCGGCGGACATCTTTCAACACTCACCTTTCGGCAACATCTTGAGTTCGCTAAAGTATCTCTCGTTATCAGGAGAGCCCTGGCCGGACTGCGGTCAGGACGGTTGGGATGCGGACGACGAAGAAATTCAAAGCCCACCCACCACCCACTTGGTAGCCGCTGTCGACGATTTAACCGACATGCTAGACTACGACTCTGAGGACATTGACGGTATGGACGACGATGCCGGAGATGACCAAGAACCAGCGCCTACTGGGCACTGGACAACCACCTCATCATATGACATATACATGGTGGATATCCCAAAAGATGGGAATGGCGAAGGAACAGAGGAGGATGACCCCTCCAAAAAGCAGCCCAAGCGCCGGCGTCAGTGGCGCCGCTCTAAATCCCGCCACAGCAAGAATGAAGACTCCGGCACCGGAGACAATAATACACCGGACAGTGCCGAAGACAACCCACTCCAGCAAGATGCAGCGCAGGAGGACGGAGACGCCAGCCCTTATGAAGGAGAGGCAGAAGAAGAGGCAGAGGATTATACGCCTCCCTCCGGAGACGAAGCGAGCCTCGACGATGATGAATTCGTCGTGCCTGAGGACCCCGTCGAAAAAGAGCGTTTTAAACGCAGGCTTATGGCCACGGCGAACAGCCTCAAGAAAAAGCAGCAATAGCTTAGAGCTGATCAGGATCTGCTAGCCGACAGATGGACTGAAGTCCTCGCGGCCGAAGAGCATGAGCTCGAACGCCCCTCCAAAAGCTACCCTAAACGCAAGCTGCTCCCCCGATTACTGGAGGAGGCTTACGAACCCGCATCACCAGGAGACAATATGGCTGACCGACCACCCCGTGGTCGCGACAGAGAGGCCTCTAGGCCCTTCACTAGAACCGTACCCCGGCATCGCTCAAAAAGCACACGGCCACAGGGGAACACTCCGGACCTGCGAGATATATTGGAGGACAAGGCAAGACAATCAGGACAGATCAATGGATCGCGTGGGCGCCCCACGGTACGTGACGATAACCGTCGTGCCGGACACAATAAGTCCGGCCGGGCCGAACAAAACAGACAAAGCTCTTTTGAGCTCCGTCGTGATATCGCCCAGTACAGAGGCGCCGCACACCCACTATGCTTCACAGACGAAGTAATGGATCATCAAATCCCCGAAGGGTTTAAACCCGTCAATATTGAATCCTATGATGGCACAACAGACCCCGCGATTTGGATCGAAGACTATCTCCTTCACATCCACATGGCCCGCGGTGACGATCTTCACGCCATCAAATACCTCCCCCTCAAGCTTAAAGGACCAGCCCGGCATTGGCTCAACAGCTTGCCAGCAGAGTCAATTGGGAGTTGGGAGGACCTGGAAGCCGCATTCCTCGATAACTTCCAGGGCACTTATGTGCGACCACCAGACGCTGATGACCTAAGCCACATAATTCAGTAGCCAGACGAATCGGCCAGACAATTCTGGACAAGGTTCTTAACCAAGAAAAACCAAATTGTCGACTGTCCGGATGCGGAGGCCCTCGCGGCCTTCAAGCATAACATCCGCGACGAGTGGCTTGCCCGGCACCTGGGACAGGAAAAGCCGAAATCCATGGCAGCCCTCACATCACTCATGACCCGCTTCTGCGCAGGTGAGGACAGCTGGCTAGCACGCAGCAACAACCTCAGCAAAAATTCTGGCAGCCCGGACTTCAAGGACCGAAATGGCAGGCCGCGTCGTAACAAAAACAAACGCCGCATTAACGGCGACAATATTGAGGATACGGCAGTCAATGCCGGATTCAGAGGCTCTAAACCCGGTCAGCGGAAAAAGCCATTCAAAAGAACTACTCCGGGTCCGTCCAATTTGGACCGAATACTCGACCGCTTGTGCCAGATACACGGCACCCCCGAAAAGCCAGCTAACCACACCAACAGGGACTGTTGGGTATTCAAGCAGGCAGGCAAGCTAATTGCCAAAAACAATGACAAGGGGCTGCATAGCGATGACGAGGACGAGACCCAACCGCCGAACAATAGAGGACAGAAGGGTTTCCCCCCACAGGTGCGGACGGTGAACATGATATACGCAACACACATACCCAAAAGGGACCGGAAGCGTGCACTCAGGGATGTCTACACGATGGAGCCATTTGCCCCGAAGTTCAATCCATGGTCCTCCTGCCCGATCACTTTTGACCGAAGGGACCACCCCACCAGCATCCGCCACGGCGGATTCGCCGCACTGGTCTTAGACCCAATCGTCGATGGATTTCACCTAACCAGAGTCCTGATGGATGGAGGCAGCAGCCTGAACCTGCTTTACCAGGATACAGTGTGCAAAATGTGCATAGACCCCTCAAGGATTAAACCTACCAAAACGACCTTTAAAGGCGTCATACCAGGTGTAGAAGCCAATTGTACAGGCTCAATTACACTGGAAGTGGTCTTCGGATCCCTGGATAACTTCCGAAGCGAGGAGTTAATCTTCGACATAGTCCCGTTCCACATCGGCTATCATGCCTTGCTCGGACGTACCGCGTTTGCAAAGTTCAACGCGGTGCCGCACTACACATACCTCCAGCTCAAGATGCCAGGCCCTCGAGGAGTCATCACGGTCAACGGAAACACTAAACGTTCTCTCCACACGGAGGAACATACAGCGGCTCTCGCGGCACAAGTGCAATGCAGCCTCTTAAGGCAATTCTCGAGTCCGGCCGTTAAGCGGCCGGACACAGCTAAGAGCGCCCGGAGTAACTTACAACAAGACCACCTGGCACGTTCCGAGCACGCGTAGCAGTGCGGCCCCAACCCCAGCTCCTGCGAAACGTCAAAGAAGGTCCTTCACGTACACCATTACGCTCTGAAGATACCATGGGCATGGGGAGAGGGGCACGACCACGATAAACCCAGACTGCGGCTCAACCACACCAGGGGATCTCAAGTGTGTCGTTCTTTTTATTTTCTTTTTACCTTTTATTTTTTACCCACAGGACTCCGTTTGTCAGAGGCCCTGTCCGGCAGCAGACCTGCCGAACTCACCATGCAACAGCCAGGGAAGGATAAAGGCTACGACGAATATACAGGTGGTCTCCATTACGAGCATTTTTATACACCAATCTGCAGCCTACCCCTGGAGGGGGACATGTTTAACAGTCCCATCCCTTGCTTATCGCACTATTTGTATCGTTCTGCATTCGTAGCAACACTTATTAAATAAAACAATGCAGCACCTTTTTGCTTATAATTGCATTTCTTTTTCATACATATGTTCATTCACGGCATGTTGCATCCGTACACTTTGGTACGGCTAATATACACCAGGGGCTTATGTTTCCCGCATTATGGTGTGATGAGTCCGAACACTTTCACAAGTGCGGCACCCCGAACTTATAGCACTATATGCATCGGCTTCGAATCATGTCTTGGGTCAATAGTTGGGTTTGCCCGGCTCCCATGTTTTGGTACCTTACGTTCCGTTATATCGGCTAAGGTAGCACTGGGAGAACCACTGCGATTACGCCCCAGTTGAGCTGGGTTAACGCCTCAGTGGAGAAAGCTAAAACTGACTGTCATGATGAGGCGAGAGCCGGTCGCTGTTCGAGAGGTTTTTTGCGAGTCCTTAAAGACTTATGCCGCTTGGAGCGAGGAGTCGGATACTGTCCGGCCAAGGTGTGGATAGCGCCCCAAATTCGGCCTTCCGAAGACTAGGGGCTTCGCCGAAATTTAAAATTATAGAATTCTATGGCTAAGTGAGAGTGTTCAAGCATTATAAGTCCGGTTGCCTTGTTAGCTGTGTTGAGCGCCTCCCTAGATGGACCCAAAAATGGGAACAAGAGCGCTCAAGTTTATCCCGAACACCCCAGTACTCGTGGCATGGGGGCTGAAGCCGACGACTTGCCATCTCTTAGATTTGATAAACAGGCGCACAGAAGGTAATATTTTAAATTAAAAGCGTTGCTTAGCGCATATGAACTAAGTTTTCAGCGCACAGGATAACAAAATGCGAGTCTACTCAAATATTACATCTTTGGAGCACTCACCCGCAATAGTGCGGGCGCCCTTCAGCACACTCTTATAATACATCTCGGGCGTGCGATGCTCCTTGCCCTCTGGTGGCGGGTCCGTCACGAGCTTCTGGGCATCCATCTTGCCCCAGTGCACCTTTGCGCGGGCAAGGGCCCGACGGGCACCCTCAATACAAGTGGAATACTTGATGACTTCAACCCACGGGCACGCATCCACCAGCTGCCGCACCAGGCCGAAGTAGCTCCCAGGCATGGCCTCCTTAGGCCACAGCCGAACTATGAGGCCCTTCATGGCCTGTTCGGCCGCCTTGTGGAGCTCGACCAGCCGCTTCAGCTGGTCGCTAAGGGGCACCGGATGTCCGGCCTCAGCATACTGAGACCAGAAGACCTTCTCCGTCGAGCTCCCCTCCTCGGCCCGGTAGAATGCGGCAGCATCGGACACGCTGCGAGGAAGATCTGCGAACGCTCCTGGAGAGCTCCGAATTCGGGTAAGCAACAGGTAATTAACACTCACATGCTTACTTTGCATGAAAAATGCCTTACCCGCTGCTATTTTCTTCACCGCCTCAATCTCCTGGAGGGCCTTGTAGGCTTCGGCCTTCGCGGCTTTGGCACTCTCAAGAGCCGTTGCAAGCTCAGACTCTCGAGTCTTCGAGTCACGCTCCAGGCTCTCATGTTTTCTCACGAGATCCTGGAGCTCTTGTTGTACCTCTGCCACTCGCGCCTCCTGTTTCTCTCGCTCGGTGCGCTCTGCGGCCGCATTTCATTCGGCCGCAGCCACCACCCCTTTCAGGGTCACCACCTTGTTAGTGGCTCCTGCAATACCCGCGTTATCCTTGTCATTCTTTTTGCAACCAAAATCCTTTTCTGTAAGGTACAATTTTAATAAGGTGTTACTTACATTCCTTATCCTCGAGCTGCTTCTTGGCACGGCCGAGCTCGTTCTCGGACCGCTCGAGCTTTTCCTTTAAAGTATTGACCTCTGCAGTCAGTGCGGCAGAGGTCAGCAGCGCAGCCTGCAATCCCATATTGACATATTTTTAGGACTCCTGCGTATATCTTTTTAGATCCTCAGTCCGGCTTTTCTTTCCGAACACCGAACCGAGCATCAGGGGCTACTGTCTATGCGGTACCATTTTATGCATATTGAAATTCTTACCTCAAAGCCTGTTAGAAGGCTCCTGGAGGCTTCGGTCAGCCCGCTCTTGGCAAGTTGTACCTTCTGAATCACCACACTCATAACAGTGCGGTGTTCCTCTTCAATGGAGGCGCCGTTGAGCGCCTCTAGCAAATTATCCGGCACCTCCAGTTGGACGGAGGCAGCCGGCGTCACGGTCTTGCCCTTCTTACGAAGGGGTCACCCGCCGGACTCCGGAGCCACTGTGGGTTCCGGGGCTCAGTCCGGTGCAAAGTCCGGGAGGTTGTCCTGTGACACCTCCGAGGCCTCCGCCTCCCGGTGGGTCCCTTCATGGGATCCCACCTCGGCATCATCCGCGGCGCGGGGGGTGGAGGCAGTCGGAAGGGAATCCATATTCGACGCACCTAAGGACCCGCTCGATGAAGCGGGAAGATCATCCTTGGGCGGACTGCAGGGTTGTATGCGGCATTAAAAATACATTATGTGGCGAAAAGGAAAAACCTTGAAGTTATTCGGGAGTCCGGATACTTACGATCTCGCCAGGGGCTTGGCCCTTGGAGGCCAGTCCTCGTCGTCGTCACTGGCGTTGGCGGAGCAGTCCGGGGGAAGAGTTTTTCCCTTCTTGGACCCCTCGGCCTCCCTTGTTGGGGAGGCCTTCCTTTTCTTTCCTCCCCTCGCTGGGGGAGAGGCTTTCTTCTTCTCCTCCTCGCCTTGGTGGGAGGAGTCGGCCTCGGATTCATCATCCGATAGCACCTGAAAATGGGAACTCTTCCGAGTACCCGTGGCCTTCTTCTTGGCCTTCTTCTCCGGCACCACATGGGGTGCCGGAGCCAGCAGCCCCGTTAGGTGGGCGTCCGCTGGGTCCTCTGGCAATGGGGCCAGACAGATAGTCCGTTCAGACTTTGCCAGCCATTCCTGTCAAAGGTAAAGGGAGTTTAGATCCCGCATAGAGTCAAACTATGGAAAACAAGCGGTGAAATCACCTACCTTGTCAGCTGGACGCTGCGAGCGGAATCCGCGATCTTCGGTAGCGGATGCGGGAGCTTCGGCGCCCTTGAACAGCACCTTCCAAACGTCTTCGTATGTAGTGTCGAAGAGCTCGCTCGGGGTCTGGTGCTGCGCCGGATCAAACTCCCACATGTTGAAGCCCCGTCGTTGGCACGGGAGAATCCGACGGATGAGCATGACCTGGACTACGTTGACAAGCTTGAGCTTCTTGTCCACCAGCTTCTGGATGCAGGCTTGGAGTCCGGTCAACTCCTCCGAATCCCCCTAGATCCGGCCGCTCTCTTTCCAGGAGGTGAGCCATGTAGGGATGCCGAATCTGAATTCGGGGGCCGCTGCCCAATCAGGGTCACGCGGCTCGGTGATGTAGAACCACCCCGATTGCCACCCCTTGATGGTTTCTACGAAAGTGCCCTTCAACCACGTAACGTGGGACATCCTGCCCACCATGGCGCCTCCGCACTCCGCTTGGCTGCCCTTCACAACCTTCGGCTTGACACTGAAGGTCTTGATCCACAAGCCGAAGTGGGGCTGGATGCAGAGGAAGGCCTCGCACACGACGATAAACGCCGAGATGTTGAGGATGAAATTCGGGGCCAGATCATGGAAATCTAGGCTGTAGTAGAACATGAGCCCCCGGACAAAGGGATGAAGTGGGAAGCCCAGTCCGCGGAGGAAATGGGGGAGAAATACTACCCTCTCATGGGGCCTGGGGGTGGGGATGAGCTCTCCCTCGTCGGGGAGCCGATGCGTGATGTCGCTGGATAAGTATTCGGCGTCGCGCAGCTTCTGGATCTGCCCCTCCATGACGGAGGAGGCCATCCACTTGCCTCCCGCTCCGGACATAGTTGGAGAAGGTTGAGGTGAGAAGTGCGGACTTGGGCGCTGGAGCTCGAGTTCACGGAGATGGATAAGCCAAGGAGGAAGAAGGCGTAGGTAAAAGGAGTGGATCTTTATCCCCTTATATGGGCGGACAAAAACATGTGTCCCCACCGGCCTGGTAAAACTCGCTTATCTCTCAAGCGTCACAATCAATGGCACGGTTGGGTTACCCACGTCCGTATTGATGGGAATCCCGGAATAAGGGGAACACGATCTCTGCTTCGACAAGACGTGCCAAGGAAACCGCTTCGCTAAACGCGCTGAGGTGGAACAATAAAAACAATTTGAGTAAAGGCTTGGAAGTGGTGTGACGTACGCCGCAGAATACATCAGCAGATTGATCTTGTGTAGTATTATTCTCTCTACGGTGGTACGTGGAATTTATTTTTGCAGAGCCGGACACTATCCTGGTGTTCACGATCTTCTATAAATTATTCGGAGGAGGAACCCGCCTTGCAATGCCGAAGACAATATGCGCGCCGGACTCGTCGTCATTGAAGCCTGGTTAAGGGGCTACTGAGGGAGTTCCGGACTAGGGGGTGTCCGGATAGCCGAACTATCATCATCGGCCGGACTCCAAGACTATGAAGATACAAGATTGAAGACTTCGTCCCGTGTCCGGATGGGACTTTCCTTAGTGTGGAAGGCAAGCTTGGCGATACGGATATGTAGATTTCCTACCTTTGTAACCGACCCTGTGTAACCCTAGCCCTCTCCGGTGTCTATATAAACCGGATGGCCTTAGTCCATAGGACAAACAACAATCATACCATAGGCTAGCTTCTAGGGCTTAGCCTCCTTGATCTCGTGGTAGATCCACTCTTGTAACACACATCATCAATATTAATCAAGCAGGACGTAGGGTTTTACCTCCATCAAGAGGGCCCGAACCTGGGTAAAACATCGTGTCCCTTGTCTCCTGTTACCATCCGCCTAGACGCACAGTTCAGGACCCCCTACCCGAGATCCGCCGGTTTTGACACCGACATGGAGCATCAACACCACCCCCAACAGATCGACGGGTTACACGCCTTTCTTCATGGTGTACGGGGCAGAGGCGGTTCTCCCGAGTGATATTCGTCACGATTCGCCCCGGGTTGCTAATTATGTTGAAGCAGACAATGAGCGAGCACACCAGGAGGCTTTGGACCTGTTGGATGAAAAACGAGATATGGCTTTAGCCCATTCAGCAGTTTACCAGCAAGACCCGCGGCGTTATCACAGCCGTCGGGTTAGGACAAGAACATTTCAGGAAGGCGATTTGGTGCTCTGACTCATACAGGATCAGACTGACATGCACAAGTTATCCCCACCTTGGGAAGGACCCTTTGTGGTCAGCAAAAATCTGCACAACAGATCATACTACCTCATTGACGTTCGAGACAACTCACGCACCTCTAAGGAGGAGACCCGGCGACCCTGGAACATAGCTCTCCTACGACCTTATTACACTTGAGCCATAGGCTTTTCTTATGTACATATTTCAACAATGTATATATTATGATCAATAAAGTAAACTAGCATCCTTGCTATAAGCAGGGCCTCTGCTGTTTTTTCTCAAATATCCTTTGAGTTACATGTGGGCTTCAGCTCACAAAGCGGAGTACTACCTGTTAAACCGGCTATCATGCCACAATACAGCTTGGGAGCTTCACACCCAAAGGGCCAAAGAGAGTCTGGACGCTATGCACAACTCAAACATAGGCACCCAATGAGCACAGCTCATCATTTTACTTGGGGGCTCCTTGTGTCAAATACCAAGGAGTTTGAAAGGACCCTTGTAGCTGGGTATCGACCCACGGCTTGGAAGCCTGGTTTATTTACCTAAAACCCCGGGTTAACCTGCCTTCATCAAGTAAGCCACTCCAATCCAGGTAATCCTGGCACGACCCTCCGAACGTTTGACAGTTACTCTCATTGAGACCCTGAACTTGTCAAAGTTAAAACGGTGATTGGTTAGTTGGAGGCCCATCTTAAAAGGCTTTGTCAAATGGTTTAACTCAGCGGCCTGACAGCCCATGAAAAGCCTTGAATTTGGGCCTGGCAGCCCTCGAAAAGCCTCGACTACACAGTCTTATTTGCACTTGTCACTATTTTTCCTTTGATGACTTTTGTGTTAAACCGGTATCTTTGATCTGGTATGGCTTTTCAGTCATCATATTAACCCGGTGTTTTTTAACCCGGCTTGGATCTCAACTAAATGTTGACGAGCCTTATCAATAAATCGGAGTTTATTAACCCAGCCTGGCTATGACTACTTGTCGCCTAACCTTATTATTAAACTGGAGTTTATTAACCTGGTCTAGCTTTGACTACTTGTTGCCAGTTTTGATCATCTGGTGTTCATTGTAACCCGGCATGACTTCTTATACACCACCAGTACAAGGTGAAGTTGTACAAAAATTCAAGATTTGGGTCTTCACCCTTATTACAGTCAAAGTTGGTAAACCAACTAACGTGATATCACATCACAAGTATGAGTTATTTCATATTTTTTAAAGTTTGATTATCAACAAGGCTTTATCTTGGGCATTATGACCCGCCCGGCGGTAAACCGCCAGGACAATTCTTTTTATGCAGACATAGGGATTGCATGTTATGATATATGAGCCAACATTGAAATTTTCATGATGTATCACATAAAGTATTTCCCACTGCACGATGGCAGCAGATCAAAGTATTTTTGCTACCCTATTACAAGGCGCCTAAACGGCCCAAAATATGGAATTGTCTTAAACCAGACAGTTTTGTGCAATATCAACCGGATTGCCGGATCAAGCATCATCGCCATGTTGACGTGAAGTAGATGGGTCATCTGGCGTTGGTTTAACCTCCTCATCCCCATCCAGTGGTTGGAAGTCAGCGGTGGTCCAGTCAATCCGGGTTAAGGCCTGAAAGACAGCCTCTTCACTTATAAGATCAGTCAGATCAACGTCAGGGCCGTAAGTGTGCTTACGGATTGGCGGAATACGATTTTGCACTTCCGAAATGACAGCCTCAACCCGTTTGTTGTCAGCATCATAGAAGGACCGGTGAACCGTCAAGTTTGCTTCTTCTGCCAACTGACTCGCCAGAGGACGCATCTCCCTTGTCACACGTTTGAGGGCGTCATTATCAAACACTGCCCCATTTTCCTGTTCACTGGGAAAGCCCTTGGCAATATCGACCAGATCAAGGTCAGCTATCCATGCCTTGGCTCGGGTCAATGCTAACAAAGAGCCAGCCCTGGCGGCGGATCGCTTCACCTCTTCTATCTGAGCTGGCATCATAGATAACTTAGCCAGAGTGTCCTTGATCAGTGTCGGGGCCGCATTGTCATAAGAAGTTGCGCAGATAACCTGTTGGGCACCGGTATACAACTGTTCAATCAGCGTATAGGCGGCCTTGAGCTTCCTCCGCATATCAGAGCCCAGCTGAGCAATGCAGCTACCTATAGCGGTTTAAGGATTTCACGTTAAACCGGCAAACTTTCAAAGCAGAATATTCATAAAGCATTGGCAAATGGTACTTACCAAATATTGCAGAAGTCATCGCATTGATTTGGCGCTTTAATCCAGTAAGCTCTTTCGTCACCGGTTTAAGAGCTGATTCAGCGTCTTCCGCCTGCTTCAGCAATCCAGCCTTTTCGGTATCCCAGTTGGCCCACTCAGACTTGAACCACTCTTTGAGCTGCTCCATGGTGGTTAAGGGGGTTTTCAATTCATCCCTGGCCTTGGTGGTTTCTGCTTGTTGGGATTTCAAATTTTCTTGAAGATCGGCAATCTCAGAGACTTGTTGATTTATCTCACTCTGCAACAGTAAGAAGAGCATGTAAATACCTTTTTGAAAGTCCCAAGCATATAACCAGTTATACACTTGGCACTTGGGGGCTAATGTGGATCACTTTTTTCTATTCATTATTGAAGTCACACAGATTAATACAAGTTTTAATCATGGCACTTGGGGGCTAATGTGTGTTTGATCAAAAATACACAAGGGAAATCAACAAAGTACAGTATGGAATGTACGAAGTCCCTGTTTGACTTTCTAAAGGTAAACCAGCCCTTAGGGGCTACAATGCAATGAAGGTATAGAGTAAAGGATCAAACGGTTTACCTCATAGCGCTCCTTCATCAATTTACCAAACCGGCCTCGTAGTCTCGGCTGGTGAATAGATGGTTTAAGAAGCCGGAATGAAGGTCCTGAGCAGATAAATCAGCATAGACTGACAGGTCGGTTTTGCTTTTCCCCTTGTTCATAAACACAAATTCATCCTTGGCGGTATGCTTGGATAAAGCAACTGGATTGCCTGGGGTGGTATATGCCGTGCCAGTAATAACAACGTCATCATCCTTGGTGGGGCTTGATGGATTGACATTCTCCTTAGCAGGGCTTGGCGCTTGGGCAGCAGGGCTTGGTGGATCAACAGTTGGACTTGGAGGGGTGGCATCAGGAGTTGATGTATCAACCTGTGTCTCCGGTTCAGCTTCTGGCGGATTAGCATCAGCGTCTGGATTTTGCTGAGCAGAGTGGTCTGTGGCAATCTCAGGATTTTCACCCTCATTTTCTGGGGTCTTCTCCGGATCAACATCGTCAGTATGGCCGCTGGTCTTGGCTTTTTTACTCAATCGGGCCTTGGTGCTACAACATCCAAAGTTAGAATATGATAAACTGATGCATGAAGAAACAACTTGAGAAAGTGTACTTACCCAGCGACGATCTTGAGGGGAGGCAACTGAGTGGTTGATGAACCGCCAGACGAGTTGGAAGATGCCTGATAATTTGGATCAGACGGATTGAGTGGGCATCGGAAGAAAGCCTTCAAAGGATAAAGTTTTTCAGGAGAACAAGTCACCTCTGGACGATGTTTCCGGGTTGGTGTATCTGGTAAACCGGACGAGGTGATTTGCTGGCCACTGTGCCAGGTTGTGTGATGTTGTGCAGCTTGCTGTGTCTTCAAAGAAAATTTTGGATCCAAATGAGCAAGGGGGTGAGATTGTTTTACTTTCCGAACTATGCAGCGAACTCTTTGAACCGGCACAAGATCTGAATCGGAAGAAGGAGTGATTACCTCAACATTGTCTGCGTGGCTGGCCTCAGCGTCCTCCTGGGAACAATCATTGTCAATAAGATGTACGAATAAGGAACCAAGTAAGTCAAGTTCTACCTCTGTGTCTGATTCCTCATCTTCTGGCGGATCAGAAGACTCGGCGGTTTTCTTCTTGGAAACCTTCTTGGTAACTTTGGTCTTTGCACGAGCCCTGACCGGTTTAGTCCGCTTCCAGAAGGAGTTGTTGGCCCGTAACATTAAGGCAAAGAAATGTTAGCACACAGTTAAAGCGGAGGCGAATCAGTAAATATTAAGATAAACTTTACCGCTGGTGGAGGATTGGAGATGCAAAAAGGTGCCAACCCAGTTTGACTGCATGCAGAGATTGTTTCATCAAGCATTTTCTTTGCAGATTCAGTAACTTCAAGGTCCGTCATTACTACTTCATGATAACATTGAGGGTCTTTGACATTGCCAGTATATTCATGCATCAATCCGGAGCGGCGGCTTAAAGGCAAAATACCCCAAGATACCCAGCAGCGGACAAGGTCAATGCCAGTCAAACCGTTGGCCATGAGAGCCCGGAGCTTGGCGATTTGAGGTGCAAAGTTTTTCCGTTCTATGGCAGACAAGCGTGAAGGTAATGGGTGACTGTTGCTAAGTCGTTGAGGGCGGTAACCCGGCAAGGGATTTTCTCCATCAGGGACAGTGTTCCGGCAATAAAACCAAGTTTGGTTCCAATCTTTAGGATGACTATGGTGCTTTGCATGAGGGAAGTCAACTTCTTTCCTTTTCTGAATTGAAACACCACCAAGTTCTATGTTGGGGCCATCAGAGAACTCTGTACGGCGATTCAAGTGGAAAAAATCCCGGAACAACTCTACAGATGGCTCTTCTTGAAGGTAGACTTCGCAGAATACTTGAAAGTTGCATATATTGGACATGGAGTTCAGCCCAATATCTTGTGGATGGAGCTGGAAGCTTGCAAGGACATCCCAGAATTTTTTTGACCCGGGAGGGCTGAATCCCCGGTCTAAGTGCTGCATAAATACAATCACTTCTCCATCTTGAGGTTGAGGTGGGCATTCAGAGCCCGAAACTCGCTAGTGAAGCACTCTCTTTGAGGCTAAAGCGCCAGTGGTGACATAACCATTAATTTGTGTCTCCGTAATCCGAGACGGAACCCAATTGCAAGCAGAGAATTGTTTGGTCATCCCGGAAGGAAACTGAAAGGAAAAATAAAAGCTGGTTTACAATTAAATGGTTTAAGTGCATTATTCAGTGTTAAACCAGCGAGTTGCTGTTCAAAGTAAGATGGCGGTTTAAGAGAGGGCTAATGGTATATGGTGGATTGGTTATCAAAGGTCAAACCGCCCGCAGGCAGAAGGGCCTGGGTTCAAAATATGTTAAGTGTTGACAGAAATAGGTTTCACACATCGACGGAATTAATTTGGATCTACCAAATCTTCAGTAAGAAAAAAATTCTGCGATCTATAAAGGCTTTAAACAGAGCAGAGAAGTTCGTGCGTTCTATCAAGGGATTCTATACAAAAAGGAAGATCTACTAAGTGCTAAACTGGATGCGGAGCAACTACCGCATGAGATTTATGCTACAGTTGAATCAAAGAAGCTATGGCAGAAGCGAATACGAAGAAACTAGGATGAACACCTATGAACACAGATGAAAACAGGAGCCCTAAAATGCAGATCTAGGGTTATGAGGGAGAAGCTTACCGGATGCGCAGGATAGCGGAGGAACGCCGAAGATCTCTGGTACAACCAGGTTGACGCAAGGGCCTTTGTTGATGCAGCGTTCGAAGGTCGAGGGCAGCGGCGGAGCTTCAGAGCCGGGGCGTCGCGAGGAAGAAGAAGACAAGAAGAAATAGGAGAAAGAGGAAAGGGCCCGTCGGGCTTATTTATAATAAGGCAGAGGATAAATGCAGGCGCGAGAATCGAGGAGCCCAAAGCGGCAAGTGGCGCAGCTGTCGCCTCGATTTCCGGATGACATTAAATGAAGGGAATCTTTTATTCGTTTTTTTACAGAGATGACGTCATGATGATCCGTTGCTTTGTCCAGAGGGTGACATCATGGTGGTTTAACAAGATTTATAAAGGGAAGACATTATGGCGGTTTATGAGAAACGAAGGAAGATGTTTACAAGATTTTTTCTAAGTGTTGAAGATTGACATGAACAAGTTCAAATCAATCTGGGGCCTAATGTTGGGGATATAACTACTGAGTGTAAACTGCCCAGGAGGGGCCGGTTCACCCTCAACTATATTGAAGCGCATGAAAACTCAGAAGATGGTGCTTTACTATGAAACTCAGAGGCCCGGAGCCCAAAGGCGGATTAGGGCCCATAGTGGTAAACCGCCATGATCATGTAGCTTGTGTTGTAAGATAAGGAAAGGAGAGACCGAACCGAACACTTGTATGAGTCGGCCTCTGGACTCTGTAGACCGGCCGGGCGTCAAACCGTGTATATAAGGGGACGACCCGACGGCGGTTCAGGGACAAGAAACACAACTCGATAGCCAGGCATAGCTTGTTTAGCTCCCTGGTTAGCGAGACCCCAATAATCCCATCAAAACTAGACGTAGGCCTTTACCTTCATCGAAGGGGCTGAACTAGTATAAAATCCCTCGTGTCCTTTGTCCGGTTTAACCCCTTTAAGCTAACCCGTCGTGATGGCTCCACGACTAAGTCCTTACACGAGGACATCTGACGTGATATTTCCACGACAACGGTGGAGCACTGGGAGAGTCCAAGGCTGGTCATAGTGGGGAGTAACTTACACCGTAACATATTACTATGTTACTCTAAACATCTCTATAAACCGGAAAGGAGGGAGTAGTAACATAGACTAGTGTCATATGCAGAGTATGGGAGCACATGATATTTCCCTGTCCGGACCGATCCCAAATTGGCTTCTCACCTTCTTGGCCCAGCAAAAACACATCCCCCCTCCCACGCACGCTTCCCGCCCGGCACTAGCTAAGCCCGCCACTCCACATTGATGTAAAGTCAGGGCGACGCGACCTCTCACTACTTCTGCCGTTGAAGCAGCATGCCGACCGAGGGCACCGTCCGCTGCACACCCGGCATTTCACACTACACAGTGGAGAGTAACTTTAGAGAAAGTACTACAATTAGATGACATAAGCAGGGTATAAGGATTTAAATATAGTATTTGTGCTTAGTTGAAGGAGAGAGAAGAGGATAGAGAAGAGAAGCGGATTGTAAACTTGTAGCCGGAGCCCCAACATACTTTGTGAGACAAAAGGTGGGGCCATTATTAATGATATAGTATTTATACTAAAGGGACTAACGGACGCCTTAATTACTCTGTTTTTTTAGACAAACCTTGGTGGGGCTATTATTGACTTGGACGCGGGGTTTGGGGGCCAAAGGCCAACTGTTATACTCGCACGACCGACCTGACATGCTCTACCCTAGCCGCCGATGTATCATATGGTTTCGCACCGTTCCAGATCTTAGCGCCGCCACGCAATTCTTCTCCAGCCCTCCTTCCGGCGTGCACCACGAGAAGGGACAGCAGTCCTCTGAACCCCGCCTTTCATGATCCTGTATGGGAGAGGGGCGATCATGTTTTTTGGGAGCACACTCCTGTGACTGCTGCCAGTGACGACTTCCTCAACGACAGCCTTCTTCCCCGACCTCGGTAACCTCTTCACCAACGACATGAGTGACAACATCAACCACAGGGGTTCTGCTCCCGCTGTACACTATGTGATTCTGTCCTCTTGGTTTAGTCCGCATCATTACTTTGATGTTTGCAATTGTTGCCATGATCTATTTACTGCTGATTCGGATTAAATCTCGTAGTAAAATGCTCATATATTCAGCAATCCAATCCAAAAACCTGATTATAGGCAATTTACTCCAAGTGGTTTTGCTGCGCTTTTGAAGCCGCCTACTTTTAAGGGGGTGCAATATAAAAGGTGATGCACAAGAGCAGTATATTGGTTTCAGATCATGTACTGCTATGACGCCACTAAGGGTAAGCCTGAGGGCGATCTTAATCCTACACAGCAGGAAGCTTTTCAGAACATGGATACCCTCTTCAAAGCTACCCTCCTGAGTGTTCTTGACGATTCCATTGTGCATTCATATATGTCGTTTGACAGCAGCAAAGACATGTGGGCTGCGCTCGAGGCCGTGTTTGGGCCCTCGGGCGCTGGCAACGAGTTGTATGTCATGGAGCAATTCTGTGACTACAAGATGACTGATGAGCGCTTTGTTGTTCAGCAGACTCATGAGATACAGTCACTCTCTAAGGAACTTGAGTACTTTAAGTGTGTGTTACTGGACAAATTTGTTGTTGGGACCATCATTGCCAAGCTTCCACCTTTGTGGAACGATTTTTCTACTTCTCTGAAAAACAAGAGACATGAGTTTTCTGTTTTGGATCTCATTAGCACTCTTGATTTTGAGGAGAAGGCGAGAGCAAAAGATACACGTGCTCGGGTCGCTGAGGGAGCATCTAGTGCCCACATGGTACACGAGAAGAACTTCTAGCCCAACCAGCCCCAAAACAACAAGAACAAATCTCAAGGGAAAGGCAAGTTTGATGCAAAGAACAAGC
The DNA here is from genome assembly GCF_018294505.1 of Triticum aestivum. NCBI lineage: Eukaryota > Viridiplantae > Streptophyta > Magnoliopsida > Poales > Poaceae > Triticum > Triticum aestivum. Next base: position 599,997,998 of record NC_057801.1, read on the forward strand.
CGTCACATTCTACCAACTTCAAGAAGAATTCTCATGACAGGAAGGGATACAAACCTCAATTTTGGTAGCACCGCACAAAATTTATATGGCTGCATCTACCTGCTGTCAGCTAACCTCATGGTGCTCCAGGTATTCCTACATTCGTAACTAGGTACAATGACCACCGCAAGATGAAATTAGCTTATTCATACGTTGACTTGCTGAATGCAGTGCGGAACGATCCTATCATGTGTGGATGAGCAAACAAGAAGTGCAGTCGAAGGTGGAAATCAACCAAGGACTTATGAAATTATATATAATCTTCCTCAGGCAGGTCAGTATCCCCTTCATCCAGATGATCGTGTTTTGTCATGCCGAGCTATTGACATGTGCTACTGTTTTGCAACACCATTTAAGTATAGCTACCGTTTTCCTATCTTTTCAGATTCAGGACAATGAATATGATTTTAGGGGAACTGCACAATATGGACTCATGTTGAGTCATCTCTATCACCTCATGGGTTTGCTGCAAATGTGCCAGGATCAATTGCAAGATGAGGCAGCTAGCTAGCTGTGGAGTTGCCAACATGCTCAAAGTGCTCGCAACATTGAGAATAAACAAACATGCCCAGGAAATTAATGCGTGTGCAGGGAGGCCCTTTGCTCAGAGAAGCATCGACCGATTTTCTTTATTTCCACAGCTCCTCACAGCTTTGTATTGGTCATAGTATGGTGAATCATTGAGATGCATAAACATGCTGAACTTTTGTTCTTCTGAATGTTAGTATGCATACCGTATCTTCTGAAGCTTAGTTTAATGTGAGTGTCTACATACAGTACCGCATCCTCTAATTTGGTGGATGCACACAGAGAAAATAAATCTCCTTAATTTATTCCATAACCACCCTATTAAATAGGCCTAGTAACAAACCAGGTGCATGCAGTGGCCAGCGGGCACATGCATCCTGCATGCATGGCCAGTCAGCCAAGTCCATGCGCCAGCTCCAATGCAGCAACGCAAAAGAAGAGAGCGATTCTTGGGAAAAAGCGAGTAGTTAGTGCAGCGGGCCTTACAAACACGAACAGCTCGCTC
>NC_057801.1:599999608-600004846 GCF_018294505.1 Triticum aestivum
GGTGGACCGCATCAGCGATCTCCCGGACGTCATCCTTGAGGAGATCATCTCGCTTCTCCCCACCAAGGATTGCTGCCGCACACAAGTCCTCTCAACTCGGTGGCGCCCTCTATGGCGCACCGCGCACCTCAATCTCGACTGTCGTCGGATATCTGTCCTTCCTGAATTTGATCTCCCCAGAGCCATCATCTCTTCTCACCAGCAGGGCCCCGTTCAATGCCTATGCATCCCAACACGCTACCTGCTGTCCATACCCGGCACAGTGGACGCTTGGCTGACATCCCCTAAATTCGGAAAACTCCAGCAGTTTGAGTTGTACCATTACAACAAAAGTTTCATACCACGAACACACCAAGAATTCGTGCCCACACCACTGTTGTCCATCTCGCAGTTTTCCTCCTCTCTCCACACCGCCACCTTTGCCCGGTGCCATCTACCAGACGATCTGGTACAAATGCTTCGACTCCCACTGCTAAAAATACTTTCGCTTGTGGTGGTTTATCTGTCGGAGGCCTCACTGCACAGCATCATCCACTCTAGTTGCCCTGCCCTGGAGCGCTTGCTGATTGTTTTGGGAATAGAACCGTATCAGTTGTCTCCAAATAAAGTCGCCTCACCTTAAACGCATTGGAATTTGTTTTAATGGACAGCAGCTCATCATCGAAGATGCCCCTTCACTTCAAAGGTTGCTCCTTGATAATTTTTATACACCTTCACAAATAACTGTCGTCTCTGCACCCAAACTGGAGACCTTGGGTGTAATTCGTGACCCGTTTAATAATCACAAGGAGCTGGTGTTTGGCTCCTCACTTTTTCAGGTACCGTATATTATCATCTACACATTTGTAATCATATGCCACATTTTTCATTTGTGCACATAAGTTTTATATCATCTTGCAGTACACTTTGGGTACTAATATTATATTATATGCTCAATGAAGAGTTTGTCCGTTGATAGCCTATCAATGTTGTTGGATTCTATCAAGATCATATATATATATCAGAATGTTTAGTTTTGATCTAGACAAAATTATTGGCTTGCTGCGATGCTTTCGATCTCTGGAGAATTTATATATAGAGGTGATGATTTCATGCACATTGAAAGCCCGTATATATTGTACTAGAAATAACTGTTCAGCTGTCGTTCTTTCGACATACTCTTTTTTCAGACCTTAACTGTTATCAATCTTCATGTCTACTTAGGCAGAACAACATGGAGAAAAACATATAACCAACCGGTGGCGTAATAAGCACCAGGATTTTCTTAGTTACCATGACATTCGTTTGAGGACAATAACGATGGAACGATATGCATCCAACCAGGAAAACAGAAGCTTTGTCACATTCTTCCTATTGAATGTGAGGTTGCTATTGTCCATGAGGCATAATTTTTACCGCAAGAGATTTCTCACGGACGGACATGTTGAACAGCAAAAAAAGAAGTTTCGGGTGGACAAATGGGCTTCTAAACATGCTCGGCTTCTATTTACAACAAGTTGTAGTCATTCTGAAATAATTTTTTTTCACAGGATGTTGATTTTATGGATCAGACCGATCCATTTGTTTGTGACTGCAAAAAAGAGTGGTTGGGTTAGATGTTACTCTCATGTTCAATCTGGGTTTTGTCTAAAAATTTGATGAACAATTAATCCTTGGGCTTTTTGTACCATTTGTATGCTTGAGTTGCATGTTGTTGCCCTCGTACTCCCCTCCACCTGCCACTACATTGCCGCATCTTCCACGACTGCTGTTCGTTCCCGTCCGAGGCCTCACCGTCGTTCTCCGCCTTGGTTCACTTGCTGTGCCCGCCGCCGTCTGGCGTTGTCAACATGGTCAACAACCAAGAGGAATCAGGAGATGACTATACGTGGAGAGGCTGACAGTAGGGACCCACCAGGGTCATTGCATTTCGCAAGCAGGTGCCTCGTTATTACAAGCCAAAAAAATACTTCCTCCTAATTGTTTGACAACTAGGTCCCACGCCATTGTCAATGTAGTCAATAAACGAGAAAATTACACAATGAGCGGATAACACTAGGGACCCAGCAGCTCGCCCAGTTGTTTTTTAGTTTCAGAGACGGAGCTCAACTATGCGTTGTGCGGGGGCTGTGGCCCGTCTAGCCCACGCTTACACTTTTATTAAGCACATGACGAGCCCAGTTGATATATTTTTTCTTTCTGAAAATGGCTAGCCCGGTTCTTTTTTTTTGGAGAATACCAAAACCGAGGCCTACTTGCTTTTTTCAGCCCTGCTGGGCTGCAATTCTTTCAAGACAAGGAGGGATGTAAGTAGTAAGAAATGGGCTTCCCCAGAAAATGGGCTATAAGTTGTAAGAAATGGGCTGTAAATTTTTAAACCAAAGCCAACCGGCAATTACACTAAAATATCTTTTTTTCAGGATTTCTCTACTCTCTACTCTTATAAAAACCAAAGCCAACTGGCAATTACATTAAAATATCATATTTTCTCCCACAAGATAAACTACTCATACAAATGCATCTTCATGTTCCGTGCAACAAACGGGCATCTTGCTAGTTAAGATTCTAAATTTCATATTTTTTTGTGGAGAATTGTTTTCTGAATTTTATTTTGATATAATTTTTTGAAAATTATTTTTAACGTGACTCAAAATTTCGTGATTAAAAGAGTTCGGACCCCACCGAAATACGCAAAATTTCGTTGAATTTTTTAGCAGTGCCCAGAATATATGGTCTGTAATGCTAACAAAAAGAATATGGGCTTCCAATATCCTTAAGAATTAGCAAATGGGCTGTAAATTATTGAAAATAATGGCTAATGGGTTGTATGCTGTTTTCCACAGATTTGGAGGCTGACTTCTGGGCCTACTAGGTTGACGATGATGCTGTCCTAATTTTTTTGACGCGTACGCAAGGCTTTGTCAACTTAGTCAACACACAGCAGTGACTGTTGGATGTGCATCCAACGGCCGCCGTGCTTCTTCAATCTCCGATCTTCCTGCTCCAGCTGCCCAAACCAGCGCTGGTGGGACTGCCTGCTCCCTCCTCTCGTGGCTGGCTGTGCTGCCGCCAGGCCACCCTCTAATGACCCACACATCCTGTTATTTTCCAGCAACGTCAGCCTCACCCCGCAGCCGACCAGCCAGCGCTCGTACTCCCCTCAGTGTGGGCATCCGCTACGGTGGCTTCACCAGCTCCGGGTGCCTCTTCCTGGGCCTCGCCCTCGTCCATTGCATTTGTGCTCTCGGCGCGGCGAGGTCAACACGGTCAACAAACAACAGCCATCAGAAGAGGCTGACAGTACGGGCCCACACAGGGAAATGCCTCCTTATTGCGCGCAAAATAATGATTCATCCACCTGATAGCTGGGACCCACCGGAAGGGCCTCTATATTTCATGAAAAAAATGTCCCCCCCATTGTCAGCTCGGACCCACCGGAAGTGCCTCCTTATTACGCACAAAAAAATGAATACTTCCCCTGCTAGCTGGGACTCACCTTGGTGGGAGGCTGACTTGTGGGCCTACTAAGTTGACGGGGATGGAGGGCTTTGTCAACTTAGTCAACATGAACGATTCTAGCTCCAGTGACCGTACGATGTCCATCCAACGGCCGTAGTGCTTCTTCAACCTCTGGTCTTCGTGCTCCAGCCACCCAAAGCAGCGCCGGTCATGCTGCATGCTCCTGCCTCCCATGGCCGGCTGTGCTACCGCAGAGACCTCACCGCCCCCTACTATTCCCACCGCTGGCCAGATTCTGCGGCGACGACAGCCTCACACCGCAGCCGAACCAGTGAACCCTCATACTCCTCTCCGCGTGGGCATCCACTGCCACGTCTTCCCCGGCTCCGTGTCGTCCCCTTCCTAGGCCTCGCCATCGTCCACCGCCATGGTGCTCTTGGCGCGGCGTGGTCAACATGGTCAAGGAACGACTTCCATCGAACATGGACTGTACATGGAGAGGCTGACAGCTGGGTCCACGGCCGCAGCAAGGAAGTGCCTCCTTATTACGCGGAAAATAATGATTCCTCCACCTGATAGCTGGGACCCATCGGACGGGCCACTGTATTTCGCGAAAAAAACGTTTCCCCCCTGACTGTTGGGACCCACCAGCTACATCTTCGCATGCAAGGAAGTGCATCCGGGCCAAAAAAACGATTCGCCACCCTGACTGCTAGGACCCACCAGCTACATCTTCGCACGCAAGGAAGTGCCTGATAGTCGGGACCCACCTGGTTGAAGCATACACAGCATTGTCATGCTGGTCGCGAACGTGTACGTATATACTGGTCGATGTAGAGGCACGCACGTGTCGTAGTAGAGGCGCGCACGTGTCGTAGTAGAGGCACGCACATAGCATGTACACGTATGTACAACGGCCAGGGTGAAAGAAAGTAAATACGGCCACATACGTACATACGGGCGGGGTCTCGAACGCCTACTCGCGCATACGTACGGCCAGGGATCATGTACATGGCTGGGTCGGAACGGAGAAACAGTGTCGTCGTCGTGTTCAGGGGAGCCAACCGGCTAGGTCGGAACGGAATGTGTCGTCGTGTTCATCGGGAGGGCTTGGACGGAATAGGCGATGGAAACGAGGCCTGGCGTAACGCAGAACAGAGGAAACGACCTTGTGTTCGACCGGCCATGTTCGAAACGGGATCCTGTTCATCGGGAGGGGTCTGGCGTACCGCAAAACTGAGGAAACGGACTTGTGTTGGACCTCCTACGATCGAAACGGGGTGCTATTGATCGAGAGGAGTGTGGCATACTGCAAAACGGAGGAAACTGACTTGTGTTGGAGCACTACAGTCGAAACGGGGGTCCTGTTCATCGGGAGGGGTGTGGCATACCGCAAAACAGGACTACACGGGGGTACTGTTCATCTCCACCGTCGACCTCCTCCAGCCTCCACGGGCTACTGTTCATCCACTGTCGACCTCCTCTAGCCCCCACCTACGACTGTTCATCCACGGGCTCCTGTTTATCCAGCCTCCACCGCGCGCTACTCCACTGGCTACTGTTCAACCACCCCTCTCCACGGGCTCCTGTTCAACCACCCCTCCACGGGCTACTGTTCATCCACCCCTCCACTATTTACTGTTCATCCAGCCCTCCACGGGGTCGTCCTGTTCATCCAGCCCTCCATGGGGTCCTGTTCATCCAGCCCCAGCCGGCTCGATCGATCGGGGTCCTGTTCATCCAGAGGCAACACCACGGGGTCCTGTTCATCCACCCCAACCGCTCACTGTTCATCCAACC
>NC_057801.1:600005189-600010729 GCF_018294505.1 Triticum aestivum
GCAGCATCGATCGGCTTCAGTTAGCAGCAGTAGCGAAGGAATCGCTTGATCGGGTTCAGTTAACAGCCACCGATCGGTCGCTCGGGTTCAGTAACGCGTAGCCTGCAGTGCAATCGCTCGGGTTCAGTTAGAGCCCAATGCCTTGCTCGGGTTCAGTTAGAGCCCAACTCCTTGCACACACACGCATACGTGTATGAGAGAAACGCGCATCGCTTGGCCCCGACCACCCACCGTAACTGGGAACTCGCCAAAATTTTCCTCGCCCTCGCTTCTACCACGGTTTTTTCTGTCATGGACGGCCCAAAGAATGTCATGCAGCTGCGTCTCTGGCCCGCCTAGGACGAAAAGCCCATTTTTTGTCATGATTTTTTGTCATAGAAGTAGGAGCCCACCACATCTATGATGATACCGAGTTTTGTCACAATTATCATCATAGAAGTGTCATAAGTATGACAGAAATTTTTTTTGTTCGGCCCAAAATGTCACGGATGTGTTTTTTTTTGTAGTGATTTGACCAATACCGACCCACACGTCCACCTACCGGATTTCTATGTTCATGGATGATGTTGGCATTTTCTCTAACCAAGACAAAGACGAGCTACATGTGATCACCGCCATTCTCCCGACCTTAGGTGAGGCTAGCGGGCTCATCACAACCTCCCAAAGTCTAAATTGTCCCCAATCCCTGGGAGGGGTTTGACCTTCAGGATATCTTGTCTACCTTCCCAGCTCATATTGTCTCCTTACCCAAAAAATACTTGGGTCTACCTCTGCATTCTGCCACCTCCGTAAAATCAGCCTCCAACCATTCATTAACACACTTGGCTCTAGGTTGTCTCGTTGGAAAGGAAAGAATCTCACGAAGCCTAAACATGTCACTTAGCTTATGAGTGATATTTTTACACTCATTCATCCTTAGTTTAAACCGATATATTCGCTTTGATATTGCCACTAATGACTAATGAATGCAAAGGATTCCACAAATCATATCTTTGATGTGTTTCCACAGCAAAGTGGCTAAAAAGGGAAGAAATCACGTGTGAACATGGAAATGAAGAAAAAAGGAATCAACAGGAGGCATGCCAAAGGAAACAACACGAAAGACGGGGTTCCATACGACTGTGCATGCTCATATGAGCGGTCGTATGGCATGGATTCCGAGGTAGATCATCCACCTGAACAACTTTTATAAAGGGGACCCCATCAAATTGTCAACAGGTGAGCGTCAAATGAACCAGCACATAACCATCTTCATACTCTCCATTAACCCTAGCCGCAACCATTTCCATCTCGATAGCCATCATCACCACCATAGTCCAACTCCTTCTAATTTGCAATCAATAAATCTTCAAGATGTGTTCTTCAATGTTTTCTTGTTGCGATCTGATCTCTATGTGTGAGAAGTTTGGTAAGGTATGGGTTGAGGCATAGGCCTTGCAACCTCTTTATTTGTTATGGGTTTCAATGGAAGGGCTTTGAATTAACATCCCCTATGTGTGAAATAAAATTGTTTCATAGATGTCTCTTGTCTAGTTCGCGATCTTCATCCATGCAGGTACCCAGGATCATGGAGATCGAGCAATGGTGAGGGTAAGTCTAGGAAGAGCGTGAAGTGTTATTCTGAACACTAGTGACATAAGGGTTTAGTACGGTAACATGCATCCCTTGGGGGTTCATACGGTGTAGTTATGCCCAAAGCTCTTGTCTGATTATTTATAATCTTAATTATCAAGGGAATCCCACACGATGGATAGGACCTGCAGTAGGACAATTGATTCTTGATGCAGACTCGTGCCGGTCAAGATGTCATTTGGACACATTCCCCACTTCAGTTCATAAAAAGCACATCTCGATGGGTGACTTCCAGTGCACAAATTAAGATAATATCTAGTCCCAACACAAATACATTGTTCTAAGCATTAAGACTTCATGCTCGTACCTCTTTTTATTATAGTGTTTGAATCACTATTTTCTTGATTGATCTGGTCAAAAGTTAGAAATTATCCTTTAACAAAAGCTTGCTAGATATCACTGCTTCAAGGGAATCATCCTTTCATGGGTTCGATAACCCAGGGTCACCTCTTCGATAACCCAGGGTCACCTTTGGGAAATAGGTGTGGGATACTTTTCTGTTCCTTTACCGGATCACTAAAAGGAGGTATCATTAGCCAAGACGGTCCTCACCGCCACTACAACCTACCATCTTATGGCCATTTGGCTTCCTATGTAGTTTTGGGTCAAGCTCAACAAATCATCCACAACTTCATATGGCATGGTGAAGACTAGGGAACACCTCCACCAGACATGCCCTGGTGAACTAGAAAATGGTGTATAGGCCGAAAGCACTTTGTGGCTTGGGTTACATTGATTTTGATAGGTTTGGGAGGGCCTTGCGTCTTCTGGCCATGGCTTTAATCGACGGACCCTGAGAGACGTTGGGTTAGCACCCTATTGCCTTTTGACCAGACTGATATGGAACTCTCATGTGCCTCCACTTTCATCACCATCGCCAATGGCCTCACGACCCTCTTATAGCATGACAACTGGAGCCAGAGGATACAACTGAAGTAGTTGGCTCCAGAGCCCTTTAGGATCATGGCCGAAAATAACAAGTCTATTCACAAGGAGATTGAGGGGAGCCACTGGATCAAGTTTGTTGCAAAACCTCCACACGATCCAAAAGCTAGGGGAATATGTCACACTGGGGGACTGGATCTTGCATGTCCAACTCCATCATGTCTGGGTTGACTCAATCATGTGGAAGTGGACTACAACTGGTGTTTATACCTCTTTGTCAGCCTATGGTATCCAGTTCCAGGGCTCCATGCCAAAGTTCTGGGCTTCCAAGATTTGGGCAGCGCATGCTGAGCCAACGTGCAAGTTCTTAACCTGGCTCATGCTTCAGGATAGGATCCTCATGGCTGACAGACTCGTAATTCGAGGATGGTCACAAGAGTCCACTTGCCAGCTTTGCAAGGATTGTCCCTTCTCTGGCACTGTTTGGGACCATCTTCAAGGTTTAGACGAATTAGACCTCCCCGGCCCCCACCCACTGCCGGAGATGCGTGGTGTCAACCAATGGTGGGATAAGATGATTTTATCTGCAGGCAAGGATTGCAAGAAGCATGGTAGTGGCATTCTATTATACACCCTTTGGAACATCTGGAAAGAACAAAACAAAAGAGTCTTCGATGGCACTATTAACTAGGTGATTTTTTTGCATGAGATGATCCTAATTTTAGTAATATGTGGCTAAATGCCATACAAGACTAACCATAGATAGATGCACTTATCCTACAAAGTTATTTGTGGTCCATGCAAAAAGAAGTTGTTGTGTTGTGCTTGGCCCTACATATATGAATTCCTTTTGCTATATATGTGTTCATGTATTTATTACTTCCATTGTAGATATATATATGCATGGACATAAACATGTCCTTCACAGAGGATCCGATATAATGCTACCAAAGGGCCCTTCATTATATTCACATAACACATCTTATCAAGTCAGGATGTAGTCATGTGACAACATTGGAGATAGTAGTTCTTTACTGCAAGACCATTGAATCGTATTTAATTTATATTTTGGAGAAGATCAGCATGCAAACTTTTATCTTGATCTATTCTGGAGTATTTTGTTATCGTTGAAGAGGGTGTCTTTGACTATGTATTTCTATTGAGGGATGCAAGGTGTGATGATCAGTTCTGGTGAGCTTTCAGTCGTGTTTTCAAAGACTAATAAATGGAATTTCTGATGGATCAGTTGAATGACAAGTCACAAATGCTATCGTGATGCCTTTTTTGAAAACAATAGACATAGTTTGCATGTTTCATCATTGGGCATAGTGACATTTTGTATGTTCTTTAGTTAGGTTATTTGTGCATTAGTGTATTCTTGTAGGGTCTTGTAGTTTCAAGAATACGAAAACTAGAAATTTTCCAATTTCTTCAAAAGCTTCTTAAAATGTCTATTTCTACTTCCATGAGCTTTTGTTACACTTCTTATATTTACCAAAAAAGGCTTTCGCCATGCTTTATATATAAAGCAAAGATCATCAACAACTCGGTACAAACGCACGTCACCACAACACATGCACACACCCAAGGCAGGATACATAGGCGCCGCGCACAACAACAACCACCCCTAGAACACCCTTGAGGAGATGAAGTCGCATACGACGAGCCGTGGGCTCCAAGGTGGCGCCTTCAGGAAGGATACGACACCGGAGCACCGCCACTGCCCGATCCGAGGATTAGAGTTTCCCCTGGAGCCACACAATGGGCAATGAGAGCCGCGATGACGCCTTCAAAAAGGGAACGAGCTATGCCGCCACCGGTCCATCCGAAGATAGAACATGTTTTCACCCCGGCCAACACTCAACTTTAGCGCACGCCACAACCTGGCAGCCACGCCGCCTACACGCCCATGGCCACTGGGCAGCACCAAGCCACGGGCTCCGCCCATGAGCACAGCGCTACTACCACCAGGGTTACCGCCCCCGCATCCTAGACCTAGACACCACCTCACCTGAGACCCGCCGCTACCCCAACCAAAGAAATGAGCGGAAAGGACCCGCCTTTTGCACCCTGCCCCCAGTGCCGAGACCCAAAGACCGGTCAAGATGGCTTCCATCGACCCGTCCTGCAGCACCGCGCACGAGACGAGCTCAATCCTGCAACACTGTGCGCGAGACAAGGTCCACCGTGCAGGAGACGAGCTCGGTCCTGCTGCACCGTGCGCGAGACGAGCTCGGTACTGCTGCACCATGCGCGAGACGAGCTCGGTCCTGTCGCACCGGGCGCAAGACGAGCAATGGACCGCAACTAGGAGAAGGCCACCCCTTCGACAATAGTAGTGGAAGGACAAAAAGGAGATGGATCAAAGGCCGACACAAACCTCCTATGGACAAGCAAAATCCGGAACCTGCCAGTCGTTGCCACAGTCGACATGCCAAGCTACCATGGAACCATCCATGGCCGGAGCAGCAGCCACACCGGGCCACTGCCCAACCCGTGCCGCCCGACGAGATCCACGCATTGGAGTCGTCGGGCACACTCCTCCCAGGGCACCACGGCCACCACACCGCTGCCTCCCCCCTCCCTGAGACCATGGAGGAGGCTGCTGACCGCAGCCAAAGCCCAGCGCAGCCCGCTCCATCCAACAGGGAGAGCGAGATCCCCTGGGTGGACATGCACGCACCATCACGTGCTGCCGGTCGCGACAACCCCCGCTGCCCCGCACGGAACGCCACCGACCAGTAACACAGGGGAGCTCAAGCGAGCTCCCTCCACCCCCTGCGCCGCCAATCGAACCCCAGGCGGCAGATCCGAGCGGATCTGGCCGACGCCCGCCAGTGCGCTGCCACCCAAGCCAGACCACCCAGCAACCGCCGCACCACCACAGGGGCCCAGACCGATGCCGCGCCGCCACCAGACGGCCGCCCCGCACCAATGGCGCCGTGTCGCTGGGCCCTGTCGACGCCCAGCGCCGCCACCCACGAGCCCCGCCACGTGACGGGCCCTGAAGGCAGAGGATGAGG